>NC_140579.1:159045977-159053477 GCF_964204655.1 Triturus cristatus
GCTCTCTCCGGCCTGGCTGCTATCAGAAGCAGGGACCGGGCCGGTGTGCAGGAGTGGCTGGCTTTATCTGCTACGCTGACGGAGCGTAGTTTTCTGCCCACCCCTCTACAACCGTGTGGTTTGTGAGAACCCGTCCTGCGGCCTGGTAAGGGTCCGGGTGCCCGTGACGGGGTCCATTGGGCGAAGGGAGGCTCCCCAGACCTGGCTGGGATCAGAAGCAGGGACCGGGCCAGGTGGGTGGGTGGCTGGCTAAGTCCTTTCCACTGCGTAGTAGGAGTTTGGTTAGGGCTGGGCGGACTTTGCGTAGCGCCACTACGCAGAATTTTGAAAAAATTTGTGGAAAACGAGAGCACATCCTGAGTAGGCCTGGGCGGACTTTGCCTAGCGCAACTACGCACTATTCTGAAGAAAATTGTGGAAAACGAGCGCACAACCTCATGGACTGTGTGCCCGGGACGGGACCCTCGTGCTTGGGCAGGCTCCCCGACCTCCCCAGCCTGGCTGTGTTGAGAAGCAGGGACCGGCCCCGGGCCTCCTGATTTTTGGTCAGGGCCTGGGATCCCACGTCCTGCGGCCTGCCAAGTGTCCATCTGCCCGGGACAAGGGACCCTGGTGCAGAGCCCCGGAGCCCTGCAAGGGCAGGCGGGAGCCCTACCGCTATGGCTCGGTGTGGGCAGCTGGGAGTCCTTCCGGTCCCGGCCATCTGGTCGCACCTTTCCCTCGGCCATCTGGTCGCGCGCAATGCTTTCCAATGGGGCGACCGGATGGCCGGGCCGGCCTGGAAGTCCCGATGAGGGTCCATTCGCCTCGCGGATCCCAGCCAGGGCTCCAGGAGGCCGGGCGTGTCCGCGCCTAGGGTCCCCTCCGTCACTCGGAGCGCGAGGGTTACAAGAAAGGTGGGTAGCCTTCCTCCGGATTAGTAGGGGCAGGGTATGCCGGGACACCCCTCCTGGGGATTGCGGTTCTCAGGCGGGGACCAGATGGGCCAAGCCCGGACGACACTTCCCCGGGGCGTCGGGTGCTTCCTCCTCCAGCCCGCGGCGAGGCAAAGTGCCCAGGACGGGCTCCATGGGTCCCCCGGGCGTCCCCCGAGGCCTGCAGCCCCAAAGCCCTGCAGACCCTGGAGCCCTTCAGCACGGAGCCCTGGAGCCCTGCAGGCCCGGAGCCCTGCAGGCCCAGGGCCCTGCAGCCCCGGAGCCCTGCAGGCCCGGAGCCCTGCAGCCCCGGAGCCCTGCAGGCCCAGAGCCCTGCAGCCCCGGAGCCCTGCAGGCCCAGAGCCCTGCAGCCCCGGAGCCCTGCAGGCCCAGAGCCCTGCAGCCCCGGAGCCCTGCAGCCCTGGAGCCCTGCAGCCCTGGAGCCCTGCAGCCCCGGAGCCCTGCAGCCACGGAGCCCTGCGTGGGCAGGCGGGAACCCTACCGCTATGGCTCGGGCAGACGGGAGCCCTTTCAGTTGCCGGCCACCTGGTCGCTCCTTTCCCCTCGGCCATCTGGTCGCGCGCAATGCTTTCCAATGGGGCGACCAGATGGCCGAGCTGGCCTGGAAGTTCGATGAGGGTCCATTCGCCTCCCGGATCCCAGCCGGGGCTCCAGGAGGCCGGGCGCGTCCGCGCCTAGGGTCCCCTCCGTCACTCGCAGCGCGCTGGTTACAAGAAAGGGGGGTATCCTTCCTCCGGATTAGTAGGGGCAGGGTATGCCGGAACACCCATGCTGGGGCTGTGCGGTTCATTGCCGGGGACCAGATGGGCTACGCCCGGGCAACATCCTCCCAGGCCTCCGGGGCTTCCCTCCTCCGGGCCGCGGCATGGCAAAGTGCCCAGGGACGGGCTCCACGGGTCCCGGGCAGTCCTCCCCCGGGCGCCCAGGCCCCGAGAGCTCCGGTGGACCTCCCCGTGCCCGAGGCCAACCCGGGAAGCAGAGTCCCCCCCGAGCCCTTGGTGTGAGGGTGGGCAGGCGGGAGCCCTACCGCTATGGCTCGGTGTGGGCAGCTGGGAGTCCTTCCGGTCCCGGCCATCTGGTCGCACCTTTCCCTCGGCCATCTGGTCGCGCGCAATGCTTTCCAATGGGGCGACCAGATGGCCGGGCCGGCCTGGAAGTCCCGATGAGGGTCCATTCGCCTCCCGGATCCCAGCCAGGGCTCCAGGAGGCCGGGCGCGTCCGCGCCTAGGGTCCCCTCCGTCACTCGCAGCGCGCGGGTTACAAGAAAGGAGGGTATCCTTCCTCCGGATTAGTAGGGGCAGGGTATGCCGGAACACCCATGCCGGGGCTGTGCGGTTCATTGCCGGGGACCAGATGGGCTACGCCCGGGCAACATCCTCCCAGGTCCCCGGGGCTTCCCTCCTCCGGGCCGCGGCATGGCAAAGTGCCCAGGGACGGGCTCCACGGGTCCCGGGCAGTCCTCCCCCGGGTACGCCCAGGCCCCGAGAGCTCTGGTGGTCCTCCCCGTGCCTGAGGCCCAGCCGGGAAGCAGAGTCCCCACCCCGAGCCCCTGGTGGGTGGGCAGGCGGGAGTCCTTTCAGTTGCCGGCCACCTGGTGGCTACTTTCCCCTCGGCCATCTGGTCGCGCGCAATGCTTTCCAATGGGGCGACCAGATGGCAGGGCCAGGCCTGGAAGTCCCGATGAGGGTCCATTTGCCTCTCGGATCCCAGCCGGGGCTCCAGGAGGCCGGGTGCGTTCGCCCCTAGGGTCCCCTCCGTCACTCGGAGCGCGCGGGTTTCAAGAACGGGGGGTAGCCTTCCTCCGGATTACTAGGGACAGGGTACTCTGGGACCCCTCTCGGTCCTCAGCCGGCAACTGGGTCCTGCCGTGTGGCAGGGTGGCCGGAGGGCCTTCCCCTGCGCCTGTGGGCCCGGGAGCCCCGGATGGGTCCAGGGGCCCGGCCGGGCCCCGGGTCGGGGTCTCCGGCCCCGGGCGCCGGCCCCCGGCCTGCGGCACCGCCAAAGGCCCGGGACGGGGTTCCGTTGTGGCCGGGGTGCCTCCCGTGGCTGGATTGGGTTCAGGAGCTCCGGCCGGGCCCCGGGGAGGGCGGCCTCCCCGCCCCGGTCTCCGTCCCGGGTCCTGCCGCGTGGCAGGGTGCCCGGGGAGGGGTCCGGAGGGCCCGGGGAGGCTTCCCCTGCGCCTGCGGTCCTCGGAGCCCCGGCTGGGTCCAGGGGCCCGGCCGGGCCCCGGGTCGGGGTCTCCGGCCCCGGGCGCCGTCCCCCGGCCTGCGGCACTGCCAAAGGCCCGGGACGGGGTTCCGTTGCGGCCGGGGTGCCTCCCGTGGCTGCATTGGGTTCAGGAGCTCCGGCCGGGCCCCTGGGGGCCCCGGGGAGGGCAGGCTCCCCACCCCGGTCTCCGTCCCGGGTCCTGCCGCGTGGCAGGGTGCCCGGGGAGGGGTCCGGAGGGCCCGGGGAGGCTTCCCCTGCGCCTGCGGTCCCCGGAGCCCCGGCTGGTTCCAGGGGCCCGGCCGGGCCCCGGGTCGGGGCCTCCGGCCCCGGGCCCTGTCCCCCGGCCTGCGGCACTGCCAAAGGCCCGGGACGGGGTTCCGTTGGGGCCAGGGAGCCTCCCCTCGCTCGTCTGGGTCCCGGAGCTCCAGCCGGGCCCCTGGGGGCCCCGGGGAGGGCGGCCTCCCCGCCCCGGGCTCCGTCCCGGGTCCTGCCGCGTGGCAGGGTGCCCGGGGAGGGGTCCGGAGGGCCCGGAGAGGCTTCCCCTGCACCTGCGGTCCCCGGAGCCCCGGCTGGTTCCAGGGGCCCGGCCGGGCCCAGTCCCCCGGCCTGCGGCACTGCCAAAGGCCCGGGACGGGGTTCCGTTGGGGCCGGGGAGCCTCCCCTCGCTCGTCTGGGTCCCGGAGCTCCGGCCGGGCCCCTGGGGGCCCCGGGGAGGGCGGCCTCCCCACCCCGGGCTCCGTCCCGGGTCTTGCCGCGCGGCAGGGTGCCCGGGGAGGGGTCCAGAGGGCCCGGGGAGACTTCCCCTGCGCCTGCGGTCCCCGGAGCCCCGGCTGGGTCCAGGGGCCCGGCCGGGCCCCGGGTCGGGGTCTCCGGCCCCGGGCCCCGTCCCCCGGCCTGCGGCACTGCCAAAGGCCCGGGACGGGGTTCCGTTGTGGCCGGGGAGCCTCCCCTCGCTCGTCTGGGTTCCGGAGCCCCGGCCGGGCCCCGGGGAGGGCGGCCTCCCCGCCCCGGGCTCCGTCCCGGGTCCTGCCGCGCGGCAGGGTGCCCGGGGCGGGGTCCGGAGGGGCCGGGGAGGCTTCCCCTTCCCTTTTGCCTTTCCCCTCGGCCATCTGGTCGCGCCTGTCCCCTCGGCCATCTGGTCGCGCACGTCCCTTCGGCCATCTGGTCGCGCAGGCCCCTTCGGCCATCTGGTCGCGCTCATTGCCGGGGACCAGATGGGCTACGCCCGGGCAACATCCTCCCAGGCCTCCGGGGCTTCCCTCCTCCGGGCCGCGGCATGGCAAAGTGCCCAGGGACGGGCTCCACGGGTCCCGGGCAGTCCTCCCCCGGGCGCCCAGGCCCCGAGAGCTCCGGTGGACCTCCCCGTGCCCGAGGCCAACCCGGGAAGCAGAGTCCCCCCCGAGCCCTTGGTGTGAGGGTGGGCAGGCGGGAGCCCTACCGCTATGGCTCGGTGTGGGCAGCTGGGAGTCCTTCCGGTCCCGGCCATCTGGTCGCACCTTTCCCTCGGCCATCTGGTCGCGCGCAATGCTTTCCAATGGGGCGACCAGATGGCCGGGCCGGCCTGGAAGTCCCGATGAGGGTCCATTCGCCTCCCGGATCCCAGCCAGGGCTCCAGGAGGCCGGGCGCGTCCGCGCCTAGGGTCCCCTCCGTCACTCGCAGCGCGCGGGTTACAAGAAAGGAGGGTATCCTTCCTCCGGATTAGTAGGGGCAGGGTATGCCGGAACACCCATGCCGGGGCTGTGCGGTTCATTGCCGGGGACCAGATGGGCTACGCCCGGGCAACATCCTCCCAGGTCCCCGGGGCTTCCCTCCTCCGGGCCGCGGCATGGCAAAGTGCCCAGGGACGGGCTCCACGGGTCCCGGGCAGTCCTCCCCCGGGTACGCCCAGGCCCCGAGAGCTCTGGTGGTCCTCCCCGTGCCTGAGGCCCAGCCGGGAAGCAGAGTCCCCACCCCGAGCCCCTGGTGGGTGGGCAGGCGGGAGTCCTTTCAGTTGCCGGCCACCTGGTGGCTCCTTTCCCCTCGGCCATCTGGTCGCGCGCAATGCTTTCCAATGGGGCGACCAGATGGCAGGGCCAGGCCTGGAAGTCCCGATGAGGGTCCATTTGCCTCTCGGATCCCAGCCGGGGCTCCAGGAAGCCGGGTGCGTTCGCCCCTAGGGTCCCCTCCGTCACTCGGAGCGCGCGGGTTTCAAGAACGGGGGGTAGCCTTCCTCCGGATTACTAGGGACAGGGTACTCTGGGACCCCTCTCGGTCCTCAGCCGGCAACTGGGTCCTGCCGTGTGGCAGGGTGGCCGGAGGGCCTTCCCCTGCGCCTGTGGGCCCGGGAGCCCCGGATGGGTCCAGGGGCCCGGCCGGGCCCCGGGTCGGGGTCTCCGGCCCCGGGCGCCGTCCCCCGGCCTGCGGCACCGCCAAAGGCCCGGGACGGGGTTCCGTTGTGGCCGGGGTGCCTCCCGTGGCTGGATTGGGTTCAGGAGCTCCGGCCGGGCCCCGGGGAGGGCGGCCTCCCCGCCCCGGTCTCCGTCCCGGGTCCTGCCGCGTGGCAGGGTGCCCGGGGAGGGGTCCGGAGGGCCCGGGGAGGCTTCCCCTGCGCCTGCGGTCCTCGGAGCCCCGGCTGGGTCCAGGGGCCCGGCCGGGCCCCGGGTCGGGGTCTCCGGCCCCGGGCGCCGTCCCCCGGCCTGCGGCACTGCCAAAGGCCCGGGACGGGGTTCCGTTGCGGCCGGGGTGCCTCCCGTGGCTGCATTGGGTTCAGGAGCTCCGGCCGGGCCCCTGGGGGCCCCGGGGAGGGCAGGCTCCCCACCCCGGTCTCCGTCCCGCGTCCTGCCGCGTGGCAGGGTGCCCGGGGAGGGGTCCGGAGGGCCCGGGGAGGCTTCCCCTGCGCCTGCGGTCCCCGGAGCCCCGGCTGGTTCCAGGGGCCAGGCCGGGCCCCGGGTCGGGGCCTCCGGCCCCGGGCCCTGTCCCCCGGCCTGCGGCACTGCCAAAGGCCCGGGACGGGGTTCCGTTGGGGCCGGGGAGCCTCCCCTCGCTCGTCTGGGTCCCGGAGCTCCAGCCGGGCCCCTGGGGGCCCCGGGGAGGGCGGCCTCCCCGCCCCGGGCTCCGTCCCGGGTCCTGCCGCGTGGCAGGGTGCCCGGGGAGGGGTCCGGAGGGCCCGGAGAGGCTTCCCCTGCGCCTGCGGTCCCCGGAGCCCCGGCTGGTTCCAGGGGCCCGGCCGGGCCCCGGGTTGAGGCCTTCGGCCCCGGGCCCAGTCCCCGGCCTGCGGCACTGCCAAAGGCCCGGGACGGGGTTCCGTTGGGGCCGGGGAGCCTCCCCTCGCTCGTCTGGGTCCCGGAGCTCCGGCCGGGCCCCTGGGGGCCCCGGGGAGGGCGGCCTCCCCACCCCGGGCTCCGTCCCGGGTCTTGCCGCGCGGCAGGGTGCCCGGGGAGGGGTCCAGAGGGCCCGGGGAGGCTTCCCCTGCGCCTGCGGTCCCCGGAGCCCCGGCTGGGTCCAGGGGCCCGGCCGGGCCCCGGGTCGGGGTCTCCGGCCCCGGGCCCCGTCCCCCGGCCTGCGGCACTGCCAAAGGCCCGGGACGGGGTTCCGTTGTGGCCGGGGAGCCTCCCCTCGCTCGTCTGGGTTCCGGAGCCCCGGCCGGGCCCCGGGGAGGGCGGCCTCCCCGCCCCGGGCTCCGTCCCGGGTCCTGCCGCGTGGCAGGGTGCCCGGGGAGGGGTCCGGAGGGCCCGGAGAGGCTTCCCCTGCGCCTGCGGTCCCCGGAGCCCCGGCTGGTTCCAGGGGCCCGGCCGGGCCCCGGGTTGAGGCCTTCGGCCCCGGGCCCAGTCCCCCGGCCTGCGGCACTGCCAAAGGCCCGGGACGGGGTTCCGTTGGGGCCGGGGAGCCTCCCCTCGCTCGTCTGGGTCCCGGAGCTCCGGCCGGGCCCCTGGGGGCCCCGGGGAGGGCGGCCTCCCCACCCCGGGCTCCGTCCCGGGTCCTGCCGCGCGGCAGGGTGCCCGGGGAGGGGTCCAGAGGGCCCGCG
Organism: Triturus cristatus; assembly: GCF_964204655.1. NCBI lineage: Eukaryota > Metazoa > Chordata > Amphibia > Caudata > Salamandridae > Triturus > Triturus cristatus. Next base: position 159,053,125 of record NC_140579.1, read on the forward strand.
GAGGCTTCCCCTGCGCCTGCGGTCCCCGGAGCCCCGGCTGGGTCCAGGGGCCCGGCCGGGCCCTGGGTCGGGGTCTCCGGCCCCGGGCCCCGTCCCCCGGCCTGCGGCACTGCCAAAGGCCCGGGACGGGGTTCCGTTGTGGCCGGGGAGCCTCCCCTCGCTCGTCTGGGTTCCGGAGCCCCGGCCGGGCCCCTGGGGGCCCCGGGGAGGGCGGCCTCCCCGCCCCGGGCTCCGTCCCGGGTCCTGCCGCGCGGCAGGGTGCCCGGGGCGGGGTCCGGAGGGCCCGGGGAGGCTTCCCCTTCCCTTTTGCCTTTCCCCTCGGCCATCTGGTCGCGCCTGTCCCCTCGGCCATC